>NC_091119.1:163279042-163316542 GCF_040183065.1 Periplaneta americana
CCGCACCCATTGTGTGTTATCAGTATCACGTCCTCTTTGTGAGACAGAATTCGTTCTCTTGGATTCGGAAATGGTATAATCGATTGCAAGGTATGTTTTAAAGCTGTTAAATGCTTAATGACAGAAATCTATACTCTGCCCTATAGCTTTCGGTAGGCGATGTAAACAGGAGAGGAGGTTAAAAGTAAGAGAATGTAGGCAGAAGAGCCATTCATCGATTGCATTTAGGGTAAACATAGATTTAATATTAATTATTCCGTAAGGTACACACTTTTTATCACTTACATAGGCCTATATGTTCTACTCACTGTTTATTGTATGCTCACAGTTATGTCGTTTCTATTTTATACATACGGTCTTACTAATAAAAACTCTATATACAGACGTTTAACTGTTTTATACTTATACAATGAGTAGCTCGTTTATAAGTCGTGTGTAAAATTCTTACTAATAATCACTACATACGTCGTGTATAACAGTATAACTGTTACACAGCTACGTCATAGTTTTGTCATTACTTCGTTACGAAAGGTAATAGAATATCTGAGGTTCTCTACTGGATCCGGTAGAGCGCTCTAGTGTGGCGTGTTGAATATCGATAGTACAACTGGCTCTAATCGATTACCACACTGCATTTTGGTCAAAGAGTACAAGCTACAGCAATAGTATTCTAATAATTCTATGATCTTTGGTTTGTTCTTCTGTGGTTACAAGGTAAACATCATCATAAAATGACAGTCGATACGAACAGCTGTTAAAGGGGCGGCCATTTTTTCCCTATATACAACGCTTAAACAAGGGGTTTCGTGTATATAACTACTGCAAAACAATTCCCATTGTATAGTTACAGCCTGTTTATACGTCCATAGCTTATTCACGGTTTATTAGTAACGTTTTCTGTCTCAAATCTGTATAAATCTCGTATAAAAACTATACACGGTTTATTAGTAAGACTGATATTTTATTGTTATTCTCTATCCCAAAATAGAACGATTAATACTATTCTTGTTTGTTTCGTCTATTTCTTAAAATAATGTTGATGTGGCATTAATTTTCATTTGTTTTTATTTAGCCTACGTAAACAATGATGCACAATGCGACCAACACAAAAAACTTTTCTTATACAATCAATGCTATAGTCACATTGCTTTGAAGTCATTTACTAAAGAATGTTGTTGTTTAGTCAACTGTCCGAAGAGAGGTCTGAACTTCACAGTGATACCAACAAGGCACCACTTATGAGGCAACTAGGCTAGGAAATAATGGGTAGGGTGGTCAGTTCCTTTCCCCTTCCATCGCATACATCGCCGACTAGCTACATATTATACTAATCAGACTTCAGGTGTATACAAACAATAAAGTGAGGCTTGTAGTTGCAAAATCAGATACATCACTTTTTTTCGAAATGAGTTAATGTTATATTTCATATCTTCATATGATTCTACAACTGATATAGCACTGTTATGCTCCAAAGCCAGATACATCACATGGATTTGTATGATGAAAGAATAGTATTGGTTGCAAATCCTTGGTTCCTTGCAAACGTTTTTCCTTCATACTGAAAAATTATGTTTTATTGATGTATCTGATTTTGCACCTAAACGCCTCATTGTTCTTTCTCTGATACATATCGTCAAGTGAGATGTACTCCTGATAACTATAATAGATGTACTGTACATATCAGCCAGAATCTCAGTCAGAGGTTAAAAGAATGTATTCAAGACTAATTTAGAAACATGTTAAACTACTTATCTTTGTCTCAAAATCGGATGCTCCCTGGACCAATTGATCATAATTAAATTATTTGGACGCAATAGCAATTAAGAAACGTGTGAAAGGAATTTTCATTGTACCAAAAAGTATGCTCCTTGAACCTAAATAATCATATTTTAGTTATTTAATGTGCAAATTACAATTAATAAACATGTTGAACGAAATATCATTGCACCAAAAATGGATGCTCTCTGGACCAAATGACCGTATTTTAATTATTTGAATACGATAGCAATTGAGAAACGTATTAAACGAATTATCCTTGCATCAAGATGGACGTCCGCTGGACAAAATAATTCTACTTTAATTCTTTGTTTTCATTACGGTACTTCATAGTTCATAGTTTCATCCGATAGTGTATAGAATTGTCAATTGTTTTCACTTATAGCAGTAGGCAGGGGTAGAGATCGAAATTTGGAATGATCTACAAGTCATGAATCGTACTAAAGAACTTGCTTTGCTCATTATTCTGTATGGAGTGTTGTGTAGGCCTGCTATACGAAACTGTTACCGACTTAATTTGCCTATCAGAGTGCTGCATTGGAGTTAAATCGCTCGCTTGAACTCGGTCGAATGTCGCACCCTCGAGTGAGTTACGATCGATCGTGATACGCTCGTAATAAATAGAAGCACAATACAAGGTCATCTCACCGACATGTCTTATCTTGTATGGAAGGCGACAGATAAGATACACATACGTTTTGCTCACACGGTAAAAATAAGGCTTTATTTTCTGCGTTTATGGCAAACGTTTAATGGAACATTCAATGGAACGTACCAAAACAGGAACATGAAGTTATAAATAAAATAGTAAAAAACTTCGATATAAGTTATTATTGCTAATTAATAATTATTCAATATTTGATTTACCACATATATAATCTGATAGGTCCATAAATAGTGTTCCGCCTATATATTTCGACAATGTAGAAACGTTTTACAAAATATTATTGATATAGCAGTAGATTAATAACAATATTAGTACAGAGATAACGTCACAGAAAATATAATAAAACGAATAATCATGCTGCACAACTGTTACAGACGCAAAGATTGATACACTAATTATTAGATATTGTTATTATTATTATTATTATTATTATTATTATTATTATTATTATTATTATTACTAGAAAACGTGATATAGTTCTTGCATTATCGTCATTGTGTTCTCCGTTTATAATAATTACATTTACATCCAATAACATCTATCAGATGTGGCAAAAACAAAATCACTCCCGTGTGGAAAAAAAAAAAAACATTTACCTACAACATTTATATTACATTTTAAAGCAAATTTTGTAGTTGTACTATGGAGAGGTTAATTAAACACTGCAAAGTTTTGAAATGATAAACATCTATGATGTTACTACACAGTTCATCACTGTAACAAGAACGAATGTCTAACGCTCGGCTTATACTGTTCGAGGATTTATCGCTCGTGACAATTTTACCCATCATGCATGTGCGCTACCTATCGCATTATGCTACAAACTACTTGGCGCTCGAGCGAAAACGTCCGATGCAGACCTCTGTTGCCTATGTATGTATGCATGTATGTATGTATGTATGTATGTATGTATGTATGTATGTATGTATGTATGTATGTATGTATGTATGTATGTATGTTTGTTTGTTTGTTTGTTTGTGTGTATGTATGTATGTATGTATGTATGTATGTATGTATGTATGTATGTATGTATGTTATGTATGTACTATCCGTCCGAGTGATTATGTCACATCCCGATTTTCCCCACACTTTCCTACAGACCGTCTGTAAAGACTTGTGGCTGGGCAGTCTTAGCTATTTCCTGAAAACATTTTCTGTTCGAAATGATAGTTTTATTAGTCCTTTATAGAATATCTACAGAAGAAGATGTGTGATTTACGTGGCAGCGATTTTTTTTTACATAGCGTAGATTGTATACCTACCCCTTGCTGCTTCGTGCACTTGCCTCTAATCAGCACTCAGAATTCAAGAAGTGATGTTTCATGTGTCGGTCCGTACGAGTATGCCTTTTAAAATTCAACCCTTCGCCTCATTCAAGTTTCTGATCAGAATTCCAATTAAACATAGCCAAGAAATGAGTGAAGAATGGTTTAGCTGGAGTTGACTCCTAATGTAATTTTTCCTGGACATGTATATATATTATGATTGTAAGAAGCGGAGACAAGTTTTAAAAGAAAGTTTCTCTGCATTTACCCATTAATTGGAACAATGCCATTATCTGACAGACCTTTCCAGTCTGAAGTTTTGAAAGAGTCGTTAAAATTCTGACATAACTGGCATTTATCTTTTGAGAGCGGTAGGAAATACACGATTCTTCTCGTTGAGTAAAAGATTTTGTATAAGAAGAATTCAATATCATTACACTAATAATGTATCAGCAATCCCAATAAAATGATGGCGTCGTCGTATGTTTTACACGCTCGGTATTCATTGTATGTTTTATAATTAGACCTCGGATTTTTAGACCTTTAAAAACCAATTTTAGGCATCTAAATTAGACTCTAAAATTAACAAAATAGGCACTAAAATACAATTTTAAGTACCTAAAAACACGATTTTATGCTCCTAAAGTGTGCTTTCATCGACTCAAACTACTGTACAACCATAAAAATGCAATTAATTAGTAAGAATTAAGCATTACGTTATACAGTGACAAAAACAATAAACAATTACTATGGTTAGAAACTTTATTTTTATTTCGCATTTCCTGCGAACCTCTGAAAAAATAACTAAGGAAGAGACTATTAAAGTGCTTTGTGTGCAGTGTGGCATTGTATGGAGTAGAAACATGAACATTACTACGAGAGAAGCGACTAGAAGCATTTGAAATACAGTTACGGAGAAGGATGAAGCATGTGAAATGGACAGACAGAATAAGAAACGAAGCTATGTTGGAAAGAGTGGATGAAGAAACAATGATGCTGAAACTGATCAGGAGGAGAAAAAGGAATTGGCTAGGTCACTGGCTGATAATAAACTGCCTACTGAAGGATGCACTGGAAGGAATTGTGAACGGAAGAAGAGTTCGGGGCAGAAGAAGATATCAGATGATAGACGACATTAAAATATACGTGGATCATATGCGGAGACTAAAAGGAAGGCAGAAAATAGGAAAGACTGGAGAATGCTGGATTTCTAATGAAAGACTTGCCTATTGGCAGAATATTATGATTAAACAACAATTCTAAGGGAAGCAGACCTAAGTTCATAAGGATTTCTAGTTGATATTTTACCGGTTCCGGACAATTGGCCACAGAAAATTGGTAACTGGGACAATTGGCCACAGAAAATTGGTAATAGGGACAATTCGCCACAGAGAGACATTTCGCCACAAATAGACAATTTGCCAAAGATAGACAATTTGCCTTCCTTGGTTCAGGTGGTAGGTGCAGCTTCCTGGCACGGCGCACAGTTTTTTTAATAGATGGTTTCTTCGATAGATTCACACTGGCTTCGCTTGTAATACGCTGCAAATCATTTTGAATAATGACAGACGTTGGTTCTCGGGAAGTCCCCGCCCTTGCCTTCATGTTCTCTACACATTCCTTCCCCAGTCTGCAGAATGATTCTTGTGTTCAGGCGGTTTTTTGACGACACTGCTTCCATCTTATGATAACGTGACTGTTGCATTACACCCGCCACGCATGTCACAGCGCCAAACAACCCATTCTTATTTTCTCTAAGTCTCTTGTACATGTAGCCAGGATATATTAATTTGTCAGAGCCTCTTTCTGATTTTGTGAAGCGAATTTCTTCCGCCATAGTTCCGAATTAGTTTACAGCTTCTGGATTTGTGTTGCGTTACGATAGAAATATATTATGCATTGTTGCGAATTTGGGTATTGCCTTGAATTTTAATGTGTGGCTAATTGTCTTTGATACGAATTTCAATTATGTGGCGAGTTGCCTCTGTCGCCAATTTTCTGTCGCGACTTGTCCCCAACCCATATTTTACAGAATTCTGGCATTACCTGTTCGTATGTATGACGGCGAAAATGTTATATTAAGAAAAAGAAACGGAAGAAAAATTCTACTTCTCCAGCAAACAGTGGGTTTTCCAACCTGTTGTGGCCCCTTTATAACTGGCTTTCTGTCTTTTCTTGACTCAGTCTATGCTCAGTTTCCCACAGAGTTTATATTTTAATATTCTCCTAGGGAGTTTGTTTAACCATTTATTTTTATATTCGCCTATTTTATTATATATACTTCCTACACGAAGCTGTTCTCTAATATATTTATTTCTTACTCTTTCTCTTATGATTTTTCCCCGTTGTTGATCTAAGAAATCTCATTTCTGCTGCTTACAACCTTCTTCTGTCTCCAGTTGTCATAACCCAACTTTCGCTGCCATAAAGTACATTTGGTATTGCCGTTGTTTTATAAAATTTTAGTTTTCTTTCTGTCCTTCCTTCATTTTTAAATTCATTATTTGTTATTCACATAAATTATTAAATTCTTCTACTTATTATTTATACCAATTTTTCCTATGCATGAGACTCGGCAACCTATAAAGCAAATTTATTTACATATTTAATTGGTTTCTTGTTCAATATGATTTTATACCTTGCATATAACATACCAGTAAATGCAATAACCATTGTAAATTATTTGTAGAGTAACCGACAGTTTTAAGCAAGGGATTAAAAAACCGCTGGTATAGTTTTTGTTGACTTATTTTCAGTAATCTTTGCATGTAAAACTTTGTAGTAAAATTAAAAATTATGAAGTTACGAAAAATATTCTACACTTTCTTTTAGGATTCATTTATAGTTACTTTAACTTAGAGGTCATATCGTGACTGTCTCTTGAGAATGATACGTTGTTGATACATTGAATGTTAACAAAAGTTATAAGTCGTCAATAAAACAGATATTTAATATTTTTTCCACAAAGAAACGAAGAGAAGAAAATCTGTTAATTGTAAGTGGCGAAACTGAAACGCCTATGAAGTCGTTTGTTATTCATGACGATAATGCCTATCTTCTATTTTATGTGGCAAGAAAACAAATTAATATGACAGAGAAACAAAATGGCTATTTTCAGAAACATATGAAATATCTGGTTGATGCTGAATGTAATTTATGTGCGATACTTGTCTAATTCAGCTGAACATTTCGTTCTCATTGCGGAAACAAATTCTCGTCTTCATAATAGAAACGGTTCTCTATTGTAGAATGTAACAAGTACTTTATGTAAAGCTACATTCAGCCGTGTTTCGTGATTCAAACTTTCCTTTACAGTAAGGTTATATCATTATGGACTGGTGTAGTTTCTTAGTTCTTGTATCCAATTGAAACGAAACTATGCAAAGTAGCGGATACTATCCAAGCAATATTAAAGTGTTAATTAATTCATCGTTTATAATAGATAATGTGGTCTATTGCTATTTGCTGCAGATTTTAATGATCTCTGTATAAAAAAGGAATTCGTTAGATCTAAATACTCCTATATGGGTCATATACGAAAGTATGAAAAAAATCATATATAAAATATCTGCAAATGCGAACTGTTACACACAAAAATCCGCTTTAAAAATTATTTAAGAACTGAATTTGAGTAATATCTAGTATATAGAGTCCCGAAGCTTGAGTTGTGAGAGTGCTAGGAACAATAGACTGTGCCGGTACTATTTCTCATTGCCTGTAATGAGACGATATTAGCGATCCTAGTGGTTAGCAACTATCTATTGATGCATATTTACTACGTATTGAGCTTCGTGACTGTATATACTAGACTGTGGTAATATTCTGTAAGGTTGTTTTGGCGTATGTGTTTGACATATCTCTCCGTAATCCTTTACTTCAGAATATCTAGTCCAAATTGAACGTAAAAATGTTAGCACACATCAAAGAACACAAAGTAAAGAAACACTCTTTCAAAGAAAAATTAAAATAGTAGCAAATATTTTTTCTAGAAGAAAGATATGTACTTAAAATTTACTTGTATCAAGTTTATCATTATGAAGATCATTCAGAAGGGCTTCACGATCCACACCTACGACATCACCATAATGATTAATGTCGTATGTTTTCTAAATATAATTTCCTAACAGTGGTAATAACTTTACCACATACTGAACATTATGACCTATTTCGTGTCTCCGAAAAAAAAAAAATCAATTTCCTACAGAGCATTCTATTGAGACCCTGAGGATCATTTAAATCACTCGCGCTAGCCATACTGTAACTGACTCTCAAAAGCTCTGTTTATATACAGCTAATATTTTATTACACATTTTACTTCACTTTTTAAACTCTACAATCGATATTTGTCGATCGCCGACTCTTATGAGATAGGAAAGTCAAAGTCAAGAGCGCCTAGAAGTTAAGTAATCTACAGAACACTGTAAAAACAGAAAGGACTGTGTGCACTCCGTACAAATGCACACGAATGCCCACCTCTGGCGTAATGTTCCACTCAGATGGACGTAACGCTGGGGTTCATCCCACCACTTCTGGATGATAATGATGATAGTAAAGGATGGATGGATGGGTTGGTGGATGGGTGAATAGATGGATGGTTGGATGGATGGGTGAATGGATGGGTAGATGGATGAGTGGGTGGATAGGTGGATGGATGATGGATTGGTGAGTAGGTGAATAGGTGGGTGGGTAGATGGATGGATGGGTGGATAGGTGGATGGATGGATAGATGAATGGATGGATGGATGGGTGGATAAGTGGGTGGATGAATGGATGGATGGATGAATGGATGGATTGGTGGGTGGGTGGGTGGGTGAATAAGTGGATGGATGAGTGGGTGGATGGATGGATAGATGAATGGATGGATGGATCGATGGATGGATAAGTGGATGGATGTGTGGATGGATGGGTGGATGGGTAGGTGAGTGGACGAATGGATGGGTGGGTGGATATGTGGATGGATGGATGGATGGGTGGGTGGGTGGGTGGGTGAATAGGTGGATGGATGGATGGATGGGTGAGTGGGTGAATGGATAGATGGATGGATAAGTGGATGTATGGGTGGATGGATGGATGGATGGATAGGTGGGTGGATGAATGGATGGGTGGGTGAATAGGTGGATGGATGGGTGGATAAGTGGATGGATGGGTAGGTGGTTGGATGGATGGATGGATGGATAGGTGGGTGGATGAATGGATGGGTGGGTGAATAGGTGGATGGGTGGGTGGATAAGTGGATGGATGGGTAGGTGGTTGGATGGATGGATGGATGAGTGGAAGGATGGGTGGGTGAATAGGTTGATGGATGGATGGGTGGGTGAATAGGTGGATGGATGGGTGGGTGAGTGGATAGGTGGATGGATGGATGGATGGATGGATAGGTGGGTGGGTGGATAGATGGATGGGTGGGTGGGTGAATAGATGGATGGATGGATTTCTTTATTGTCAGAAGCAGTAAGAAAAATGCATAGACATAGTGACAACCTCTCTACACGCCATTAAATTGTAATAATCTAATTATTTACTCGTATTTATTTAATCTGGCGGAGCTAAGGCCAGTTACACCACGCTCTGACCGCCTTCTACCCTCAGAAAAGATCCAATACTCAATTTCATAAGGGGCTGATTAGAACTGGACTGCAAAGCTTAAATGGCAATGGAGCGAATATTTCGGTGGAATAGATAGAAGTCGTATTGTCAATGCAACTCGCGATACATTAGACCTAATACAAGTAAGAAGTCCAAAGGAACTTAGTAGACCACTGCGCGCCTATTTTTAATCGTTAAATAAAGACCAAAGCCCAGAAGTGATGAAAAACAAGTGGAAATTAGAATCCATTTTCGAATGTTGTATAATTTTGTTCTTCCAATGTGCTCTTTCCAATTTCGTAGACAATTTCGTTTAGGTTTTTTATTACTTTTATAACTTAAAAACGTAAAACAATTCAGCTTTCCCTTCAGTCACAATTCTGGTGTTTGGAATTGTGTTATTTGTGTGGGAACAGTTTCTAAGGTGAGATTAAGACACGCTAACGAGGACGTCCTCATTCCTTTCAAATGTGTGACGTAAAGGTGTCCTCAAGAAAATTCTCAGCATCGTTCACGACCATTGTGCATTAGGAAACATACCCCTCTGCAAATTATGCATTGTGTAAAATCTAAACATAACCTAGTCTTGTGCTGAAGAGAGATAAGAACGAGGGTTAATTTCTTTTCCCATAAAGTTGCATACTTCTTTTAAAAATGAACATTAAATCTCTAGGTTTAAGTGTCTATGTTTACAAGCTATAAACACTAAATGTGTTTCAGGAACATACTCGTAAAAACTGCCTTAACTTATATTTTACATTTCTTTTATATTATCATATAAGAATTATTCTTCACACATATACGCTACATACACACATGCACGCACGCACGCGCACACACACACACACACACACACACACACACACACACACACAAAAGATACCTATGTACCTACATACAGGGATAGTTAAAAGTCCCGCACCACCTAAATAACTTTTGAAGCATGTAGTTCAGTGACATGAAACTTGGTATGTAGGGATAACCATATACTAAGAACACAATAATGGTATTACCGAGTTTTTTCCGGTTAAACCGGAAGCAACTCCAACTCTCTTATTTTAAATAGAACTCCCAATATATATTCTTATTTTTGAATAAAGCTTATTAAGAGCTTTTCAAAAATTACCCACACTTGATACTTCTGTACAAATTCAGTTTGCTAAGTCAAGAAAACAGAAAAGTGTATCGAATATTAAAACAATAAATGCACTACCTAAATAACTTTTGAAGCGGTTTAACCGAAAAAGTAACTCCAACTCTCTTATTTTAAATGGAACACCCAATATATTTTTTATTTTTGAATAAAGCTCATTAAGAGCTTTTCAAAAAGTACCCACACTTGATACTTCTGTACAAATTCAGTGTTGCTAAATAAAAATGGAAGTGGTGCAAGATATTCCTAAAGCCTGGTTAAATCACTCCTTAAATGGTTTCTATGATCGAGTGACACATTGTAAAGCAGCTGAGGGCTACCAGTTTGAACACATAATTTAGAAGGTGAGCTAGCTGTGTTTTGTTTTTGTTTTGGAAGGAGTATTTTTATTATTTTAACTAGCTGAAAGCACCCGGCGTTGCCCGGTTTTTCCTTTCTGCTTCTATTTTTAATTAAACTGGTTATTAAATTTTCGGAAATATCGGAAACCTAACTATACACAACCAAAACGAATTGTCTTTTCTAATCTTTCCTCGCCCATAAAGATGAATCTTTACTTAACGACAGTTACATGAATTAGCCAAATGCCTGCCAGGGTTAACTCAATTTAAAACAGTTGTAAATCAGGCACCGAAAAGAAAACATGTCATCTTGTGCTTGACGTTAAACTGTTGTTTTAAATTTATTTATTTATTTATTTATTTATTTATTTATTTATTTATTTACTTATTTACTTATTTATTTATTTATTTATTTATTTATTTATTTATTTATTTATTTATTTATTTATTTATTTATTTATTTATTTATTTATTTATTTATTTATTTATTTATTTATTTATTTATTTATTTATTTATTTATTTATTTATTTATTTATTTATTTATTTATTTATTTATTTATTTATTTATTTATTTATTTATTTATTTATTTATTTATTTATTTATTCTGGTGAAGTTAAGACCATTAGGCCTTCTCTTCCACAACGCCAGAAATACAAATACAAATAAAGTAATAGGAAAATCAAACTATAAACAAAGTAAAACCCAACGAAAATATAATTCCTTCTCCTCTTTCTGATCAGTTTCACCATCGAATCAATATACAGTATACATATATAATTTAATTTATATTGGAAGATTTTTTTTTACCTCTTGATCGCTGTACATCCACTTATATCTTACCCAATTTTTTTTTAATATAACTTGAAGCTATATCTCATAAATTCAAAACATATCATATTTTTTCTATTTTTATACACAGAATACAGATACAATATAAACTCGCAATAAGTGATTTTTTAACTTAAAGACTAATATTCTGAGAAACGTATAGGCCTACCGGTATTTTAGAAATTAAGATATTTTTATTTCCACAACGCTTAACATACTAAATTTGCAACGTGAACAACAATATTTTGAGAATTAATACAATGTTATTTTCACTTGGCTTATGTACATTCACATACTACATTAGCAACATGACAAAAGTACCATTGAATTGCTTATTGATATGTGTAAAATCTTTTTTGTTTCACTTCTTTGTATAAAATATAGTAGAGGATGTGAAAAACATGCAGTTTTTAAGTTAATGTCTGCAACGTTGAGCGACTGTCCTTGAGCTTCATTTTAATATGGCAATTACAAAATGCTACTGGCATTGAAATTGCAGTTGCTTAAAATTGAATGAGTATCCTAGCAATACGTGGAATAAAAACATCTCCTTTTATTTTTGCAGTTAATATTGCCAATTGTATTACGTTTCGTATGAGTCTTTCACACCAATTCTTATTCGTGCATAATTTTGGTGGGTCAGTATTTCGCAATAGTACTATTGGATATTCATTATTAAGTAAATTATGTGGTAGCAATCCTTGTACAGGGACATCATTTTATTTTTACTTTAATTTTTATTGTACCTGAGTTTTTGAATGTACTTCACTCCCACCCCTTCTACTAATGAAGTTCCAACTCCACACAGAGCCAAGACAGCAGATAGTAAGCAGTACTGAGTTACTGAGTATAGTACATTCCAGAAATATGTTCGCGTTTTCCAGTGACGAAAGAGCTTTCAATATTGAATCATATTTTCGCACAGGTACTGTCCGTTTGCCTACGTCGCATCCCGATTTCCCCCACCTGCTTCTGCTCGCCCCTCTGTAAAAGCTGGGCTGTCTTAGCTCTTTTCTGAAAACATTAATTTCTCTTAGGAATTGGAAGTTTACGTAATATTATACTGCTGTTTAATTTAACTTAAATAAAAGGGCCTCGTTAAGTAATTAACTGTCACGTGATTTCCTTCCTTTCTACAATCCTGCGGCATAACCACTTGGACGGACAGTAGATAGCATGTCTGAGTAATTTTATATTTACGGGTCGGGCAGAAGTGAAGATTGAATTAACAGTACGTAGAGTAGGTATAGAATTATTTCAACATGAGTTACTAGTACGAAGGACGAAACTGGCAATTGGAATTAGATGCAATAATCTGTAGTGCGGTAATATGCACAAAAGAACTGAAGCCTGTATCGAAATGATCGGCCACCTTTTTCAAAATTGTGTTTAAATATTCATATTATGATTATTTTTCAATTTAACTTCTTTCTCTATATTGTACGCCAATGTGCTGTAGACAGTATAATATACACCGCATAATGAATACGTTCGCATGGATAACTCACTTCGTGAGTAAAAACACTTATTCTTAATACAGTACTGTACTTTGATTAAAGAAAAACCTAATGAAAATTATCAAACTCAAAATCGCGATATTTCCTAGTTTACGTAAATGGATGAACTACTTTTCTTCCTTCCTATACCTAGTATCGTGATTTGTGTTTTACGCCAGTATCATCGAACTCCAGTCTTGGAGGGGGGAGCAAGCGGTGTTTCCAGTTCTCTAAAGGTATAGACAGGTTAATATTAAAAATGTTAGTAAAAATAAAATGATGTCCCTGTAGTTTCAAAGAATTCTAGAATTCAGTTGTCTAAAACAGTCTGCTCACTATCTACAAAATTGCATCGAGGAATTCATAATACGGTCCTGGACTGCGTAAAGATACTTATTGCATGAATTATCTAGTTTTAGCCTTCATGATCCATAACAACAATGTAATTTAATTTCGTGTTAAGATTTCCAAGCCCTCGTGAAAGCCGATATTGAATACAACAGACAATAATAAAAAACAATTGACTGTAGAAGATTTTGTATTTTAATATCATACATGAAGATTTGATCTATTTATTTTTATTTTTTGTAATTTTAATTAATTTAACTTCCATTTGCACAATTTTAATGTAGCCTATGTTCTTCTCCTAGTTATGAAGGTTAAATGTGCAAACTTTGGCACATATCGGTCAAAGCGTGTAGATTTGTATAGAGAACATACATACATACATACATACATACATACATACATACATACATACATACATACATACATACATACATACATACATACATACATACATACATACATACATACATACATACATACATACATACATACCCACCCACATTCAATTTTATACATTAAGATATTCGATACACTTTTCCGTTTTCTTGACTTAGCAACAGTATGATTTCAGTGCTTCATGTAGATCAGATGGAAATAAATTACCATATAAAACTAAACAAAGAAATTACAGAAAAGCGAAATGGAAACAAATGACAGTTCTTTCTGATTTCTGTAAAATTTTGTTGGAAGAACTTTACAGGTATCGGAACTGGACGACTCATTTGGTTGTACACCAGAATAGAAACATGCAGTTCCTTTACAAATTCCCAATAGTACAAAGGGTCTCAGAAAACACATGGAGCGTAAACACCGCGAGCAAATACTCCAAGGAAATGTAATTATTGTTTGCACGTTAATAACGTCGCGAGTCACGCAGCCTTGAACCTCAGACGCACTCGTAAGCACGTTTATATGAGCGAAATGCACTTAGGAGACTGATACACACGCGAGGCAGGCCGGGCGCTCCGAGATAAATATTCATAATTGGAACATGTGGACAGCAACGGGCGAACAGGGCAAAAAAGAAGTGGATTAGCGTGATACGTGTGTGTGCGAGGGCGGCGGATTTATTTTTTAAATTGCTACCGCTGTAGCGAAACGAGGAACACGACGACATTACTGTGACGTAATTAACTATTCCATTATGCAGATATGGATGAGGCGGGAGACGCGGACTGCGGAAATTGAACCTTTAGCAGCCTCGGACCTGGCGCTGATGTTAATTAAGAGGAAGCTCTAATTTAGCATCGAAATGACCTTGTCCTGCCAAGATTACCTCGTTTTTTCCTTCTTAACTCGAAACCGACACCTATATATTTTACCTCGACTCCGTACATCAATTTTTTCTGTTTGAATTTCCAAGCGGTGTGTAATAGCAATAAAAATGAAAATTTTGTCTGCCCTGAGAGCACATAATTTCATTTCTCTAACGACTGGGATAACAGACGAGCCGAAGTTGCAAGATCGAAAAATCAAAGTGGAAATTTAGCAGTAATGAAACTTTAATTGAACACCGAAGTGATATCGTACGGCGAAATTACTTTATTCTTTACCATAAAACATAACACCTTTAGTTCACCTCGAGTCCGTGTGCCTTTCTAACCGTCCGTGTAATACATTCTGACGTTTAACTTCTATTTTCAATCTACATTAATAAAAGATTAAAGGAACTGATGAAATGTTATGTTACACTGACATCATTCGAATTCGGTTGCCATAAAAATGCTTACGTCATATAGCTACGACAAACTCAACAATGTGAACGAGTTCATTTTTATACGCAAGATCAGTCCACATAAATGCGCAACCTATTTTGAAGAGTTAATTGTAATCCAATAGTGGGGTTTCAATTTTATTTAAAAAAATAATATTGTTCGGTTGTGCTTTGACATTTATTTATTTATTTATTTACTTATTTCCTTGTTTGTTTGTTTATTTGTGCATCCATTTATTTGTTTGCTTGCATGTTTATTATTAATTAATTTATTTATTTAACATTAATTTACTTTTTCTTTTTTTCATTTGAATTGATTAGGATGCCGATATTTTAAATCCAAGATTTGGACAGCTATCATTTCGATATACTACTACTTATGTATATATGTATTTATTTATTTGTTTATTTATTTATTTATTTGTTAATTTACTTATTTCCTTGTTTGTTTGTTTATTTGTTCATTTATTTGTTTCTTGTATGTTTATTATCTATTTATTTATTTATTTATTTATTTATTTATTTATTTATTTAAACAACCGATTTAAATGCCAATCAAGAGTACGCAAGGTCCGTCTTTTATTGAAAACTGTTGTTAGAACTATAATTAATTTTATTTATTTATAAATCTTCTCACCATTCGTGAGCTGCCTCAAGGGACAAAGAGTACTTAACCATATAAATGTTTACAAGTTCATTGAACCATTGATTTTGGTGATTAAGGCGGTGATGAATCATGATATGTATTCTGAATGAATTTTCGTAATACAGTATATATTTTCGCGAAGGAGAAAGTCAGATGTTAAATTTACATTCCCAATAGGCCAATCATCGAGTATTTGCAAGTACAAAATATTACCAGAATTTATTAGAAACATATGAGGCTATGTTTTGTATTGCTATAAATTTTAAATACCGAAATATGTTCATAGCAAAATAATATTAAATATTTAACAGCAATATATAAATAGCTATTTCATACATATCACAATCTCAGTATCTCATAACATTCTTAGTATACTGATTCATTTTAGTGAAAAATTTGTTCTAAATTAATTAAGCGCATTTACATAAATATACCTTAACCTTTCAACTTTAAAAAAAATCTCTTTTGTATCTAATCTGAAAAATGAAGCATAGGGTTATTAAAAAGTAACAAATTATTTGAAGGTTCCATAAGAGTGTTAAAAAATCGTGGTGTAGATTGTGTCGGGGACACGGCCGTGGATTTTATGTGAGTACGTCTGGCATAAATCGACAGATCTAGACGAGATATTTGGATTGGCACCAAAATCAGCGCGCTAGCACATCGATATCGTGAGATATGCTGCCCGGAAATTTTCACTCATCTCAAAATTTCCGCCAGTCGCCGCGGATCTCCACACACGCCTCGCGCATGCGCGGCACCATTGAAGGTCATGCTCGCATCGTAGTTATATACTTTAAATGAATTTATGCAATTTTTCGTCACTGTTAGAGGCTTGTAACAAATATTTGAAGAGGCCGGTTCCGTAGCAGTTAAAAATCGTTGTAGTAGACGATAGGCCTATGTACATTGCAGTTTGAATCACGTTGCGAGATGAGAGCAGATGAGCTACTCAACAGTAGTCAATAGCATTACCTCTTCTCATAAATTGGTTTATATCTGAAAATTAATCCCATGTATAGGAAGTTTCTAACAAATTTGAAGAGATCGTCTCCGTTGCAGATAAAAACCTTGTGGTCAATGGTTTTGCAAGAAGTCCAGAAAAATAGGCAACATTCAGAATAAGGAACATGGAGAGTAAATCAATTGTAAAGCGACAGCAGATGAAGTATTTAACAGTGTGACGTACGTTAGAAATTTGGTTGTTTATAGGCCTAACTGAATAAATTCCACTCTCGTATGAACAAAACTGTATTATTATTTTTCTACAAATTTACCTCTTAAGAAACACATCTTCTTCGCCATTGTGGAAGTGTGTAAAACTTTTGAAAGAGACCGGTTCAGTGGTAGATAAAAATCGTTGTGACAGGCCAAAGTCTGTCGAAAACGATATGAATTCTGCAATGGTTTTACAAGAAGTACAGGAAACTTGAGAAAATTCATAATATGGAACATGCAGTGTGAATCAAATTCCGAGGTGACAAGATAAACTTTTCAACAGCGTGACACATTCTCAGAAATTGGTTTATAACTGAATAAATCCTTCTCTTTCATGAACATATCTCATATTGTTTTTCTATAAACTTACTTCTTAACATTTAAAGAACTTTCAAATCGTTCGTGACTTATGAATGACCCTATACAAGACGGAAGATGATAAATACGGTCCTTTTGAGAGATGAATCAGGGCAGTTAGGTAAACAAAGGAGTCTGATATGATTGTCGTCTTTTGTGAACTGGTTACGAGGAAAGTAGTATTTTAGTAGCAGTTTGGAATGAGCATTCCGTTAGGCCAGGACGTTGGTGAGGTGATCTTGGAAGACTTTGTAAAGCAAATACCAATAAATGTGTATTTTTGGCTTTATTGCGTAACATTAACGATTTCTCTGTAATGTCATTGAATATCGCTGGAAAAGTGTATGACGTGACAGAAAGACGTGGCAACGTGCATCCAATGACGGCAGAAGCAAGTCGAAAGCAATATTAGAGCGGGAAGGAGGAAATGCACAGCCACCAACGTCCCTCTGCGAGCGTTAAGCTACTAAACTTTACGTACAGTTACATAATTTCGTGTCTCAACCGCTACTGTTACGTTAACACTTGTTGCAATGTTGCCATTTGTTCGCTTTTATTTGTATGGTCACAGACGACCAGAATGATATTAAACTTTTATGTGTAACTCCTCTCATCTTTATTCAACTTCCACCCAATATATTTTATGTTTATATGTATTGGAAAAATGCCTTTACGTATGGCTTTCAAATAATATATCTAAAAATTATCTATATACGAGAATATCAATTATAACTTGATAAAGGATTGAATTCTTGCGAAACGTGTAAAATATATATTACGAGGTAGTATGTTACATTTATGTCACTGATCTTTCTTTCTTTAGTCAAAACTAAATGCTATATTTCGCTTCTTGTTCGTCTGTATATCTTCCTGTACCTTCTATTCAATTCAAAATTGAAATTTAATAAAATTAGAAACGAGAATCTTGCCATTTCGGTGACAAATACAGTAATCTCAGTTCCCTGGTAAGTTACTTAACTCTGGATTTTCGCGAGTCAATTCTGTCTTAAGTCGCGGAGTGTCTGTGTTAGAAGAAGACAGATCGTCATTTCTAATTAAATTAGTTCGGATAATTTATTGCGTCATTTTCTGAATATGTCCGTTCGAACGGAATTAAGAAAATTACGCCTGCACATCACTTCTGAAGCTGTTCCTTTGTGTGGAAGTAAGGTCTAGATTACGTATACCAAGGATGTCCAAATATTGAAAGTCTTACAAGTTAGGATTTTGAGATAATTACTGGGTTTCGTGAAATTTGGCCATCAAAAGAATGTACAATTCGAGAAAAATTGAAAGTTGACAATTCAATGGAATATATTACACCATATTTTTATTTTATTTTATTTATTTTCATTGCTAATAAGTTTAAAATGAATACAAATTAATAAATACAACTAAAGATAAACTAGCCCACTCCTGAATGAGTAAGACTCGTGGTCATGAGGGGATTCTAATACATACAAAAATAAAATTAAAATTGAGAGTGGATACAGATTAAATAGTGTTTAATATGTTTAAACCCAAGCTATAAATCCAATACAATTTTTTTTATTTTTTGTTAATTTGGAGAGGATTCGTGGTTGAAATATTATTGGAATAAAATTTGTTTAATAATCTGGGACCTTGACTCATGCTATGATAAAAAGCTGCATTGGTTTTACATTTTGGTTCAGACAAACGCAGAGAATTCATATTTTTGTTTCTATATTTGTGTATATACCTTTCAAAGTTATTAAAATTTCTATGCAAATATTTTAATAAAATCAAATAATACATTTATTTAATGTTGAAAACTTTGAAATGTTTAAACAACAATTTAGTTAGGTAATCTTTCTTCTTTTTTAAAAACAAAAAGCATCAAAATAAATAGACACAAAGTCTTGGATCCAGAAAATAATAACTGATAAACAAGTGGTAGATATCTGACATGATGTTTACTATTTCTAATGTAGTGTTTCATGCTGATTTCAAATCTGAAAACCGTTTTGCGGTATCACGTCAGGTTTTGAAATTATCTATGAAATTTTATTTTTACGTGGAACACGGTTCGTCAATTTTTTTTTTTTGTCGTTTTTCCAGATGATGTAGAATTTCACCAGACGTGTTTTGATACGTGTGCGACTATGTAACAGACAAATTTCATCGGAAAACTTTTACACCGTTTCTTAAGAAAACATAATATGAACTATACTTTGATTCGAAAGTGGATAGTGGTAAGTCGTGGGCACCACAGTTCATCTGTTTGATCTATGCATGCAACTTGTGCGGTTGGATAAGGAAGGTGAAGAACAACAACCATCTGACATTTGGAGTTCCTGTGATATGGCGTGAGTCAAGCAACCATACCACATACTGTTATTTCTTTTTGTCAAACGTCACCGGATTCTCCTACAAAACTAGTGCATCTGTAAAGTATCCAGACGTTCCTTCAGTTTCTAAACCAATTCCACATGACCCCGTCACTTGTCCAATACCAACAGCACCTGCAGAATACACAGTTAATGAAGAAACTCAAGAAGAAAGTCCTCTTTCATCTCCTACCAATGACCCAGACTCTAACTACTACCAACCTGCAGAAGATATTCATTTAATGAATAATGCTCAACTTTGCGATTTGTACGAGACCTGGCACTAACAAAAGGCCAAGCTGAACTGCTCGGTTCACGTCTTAAACAATTTAATTTCCTTGCACCGGTTACAACGACTTCACAGTTTCGGCACAGACATGAAGAACTTGGGAAGTTCTTTGCAATGAGTGATACCATTTCATAATGCATGGACATTCAAGATCTTATGTCAAAATTCGGGGTAGAACACAGCACTGAAGCATAGCGACTGTTCATAGACTCACCTAAGACAAGTTTGAAGGTAGTAAATAATACTATTATACAATTGAAACAGATATGCGTCAGTACCGGTTGCATATTCTACGCACCTGAAAGATACGTACGAAACCATGTCGCTATTTCTTGAAAAAAACGCTATCCCGAGTACAATTGGCGTATCTGTGGTGATTTAAATGTTATCACTATTCTCATGGGAATGCAGACAGAGTACACCAAGTACTGCTGCTTCATCTGCGAGTGGGGCATCAGAGATAGAAAGAACCATCACATAAAGAACAATTAGCCGTGCAGAAATAGAATGCTGCCTTCGTGTACCGTGGGTTGAGCATGACAAAGTTATCGTCACCGCTTCATATACAGCTGGGGCTCATGAAGAATTTCGTGAAGGCACTAGACACCGACTCAGATGCTTTTTGGTACCTGTGTAACAAGTTTCCAGAGTTGAATTACGCGAAAGTGAAAGAAGGTGTGTTCATAGGTCCACAAATGAGGAAGACCATTGCAGACAGCCACTTCCAAGACTTACAGGACGGTACTGAAATATTACTACTATAATTATGTGTCATGTGGCGCAATTGCACCATTTTCTTAGCTAAAGCCATGTTCATTAGTACTCCATGTAGCAATAATGCTCTACTGAAACTCCTGTGAGTTGTTATACATAGTGGTTGATGTCGTATATCTCAAGAACGGTGGGTAATAGAGACAAATGGTTTGCATATTTGGAATCGGCATGTTTCAGTTGTCTTAGAATGCCTGTTGGGTACCAAGATATCCACCGAAAATGTTTTTTTGTTATTCAGTGATAATCGGTGCCACTAACATGACAGATACTTTCTCATATGTTTTACAGGTTTCGCAATAGGTCAGTTCCTTTATCATGTTGCGAATTATATGTTTCCATTCACAGTTTAATTTTTTAATTAAAAAGCCCCGAGGTTCACTCTGTATGCTATTAAAATAAGTACCTATTGCTTTTACAATAGAAATGGATCCATTGTATCCTAACATTTAATCATAGACCCATGGCTTTAAACTTCAAAATTCTTGTAGTAGTACTAATAAAATCATTAGTGTTTTAATCTACAAATTGGTAACTATGAAAATGCAAAGATAACAAATGAAAACATTCATAGTTTGAACGGGAGAAGAGTTCGGAACAGAAGAAGATATCGGATAATAGACCAGAAAATAGGAAATATTGGAGAAAGCTGGGTTTGCAGTGAAAGTTCTGCCCTTGGGCAGAACACTAAATGACTATGGTCCGTCCCAGGAATCTGTAGAGTAACTTCACGCATATGGGTGGCGAGTCTATCTCTACCAGAATGTATTGCGGGCAGCATCAGCTCGAGGTCGCTAAGGGGTAAGATGCTCGTGACAGAAGGTGGAGTAGAGTTCAGATAGAAATGATCCAATCCCTGCAAGCGATTGCTAGCTTCGTACAACCAACATCTCCCCCCAGAGCGATCATTGGCCTAGTACTCCCACATAGGCCTACCACTTGCGCAGATGTTTTGTTTCATCTTTCTACTCTACAGATTCCTGGGACGGACCATAATTGAAATGGACATAAAATTAATATGAATAATTAATAATGCTGATATTAAGGTAGGTGTCCGTGATATGGCCATGCTAAGATTTGAGAATTTTTCTAGCCGCCATTTTGAAAAAAATGTAAACCACTTTTTTCTTACTCGTTCTCAGTCTAATGGACTTTCTTAAAAAAATTTCCTTTCCCCATAAAAATAGCTTTAATTGTCCAAAAAGTCCCAAATTCCAAAAGTCTACCTAGTGGCCATATCAGGAACATGTGCACATGATATGGCCACCCTTGTTCCATGTTCTACAAATCGTAATTGTTTTCAGTTTGATAGCGCAGTTGTGCTAAAATTAAATAATTTTGGTGTAAAATGAATAAACATGACACTTAATAATCTTTTTTATGATTCGAAAGTGTAATTAAACAGGTTTTTCCATAAAAAAAGTACGTTGTTTTTCTTAAAATACAAATTTTTTGCGTAATCCCAGCTATAAGGCATGTAAATTTGTCAGGTGAAAAAATAAAAGTGAAATGAACTTGATATGGCCATGGTGCATTTGATATGACCATATCAGGAGCAGGTAAGCTTTCACGAAAATCGTTTGATTATGAACAGCTCGTAAAAGATACGCCATCAACGACAACACCAATCAACATAACATTAAAAACTGAATGGAGTACTATGGTTTTCATAAAACAAATCTTTGAAAAACATGCATAAAACAAAGGAAACTTACCAGAGAAAAATAAGAAGAGGTCACATGAAAACCGCAAAACAGGCAACTGACGCCATATTGCTCAACCAGACTGGATGGAAAACGATCAAGTGACATACCAGGATGCCCTTTCACTGGATGCTGCTGCAATTTAGCGGATTTTTTGGTTAACTAACTCATAATAGGGGGGGGGGGTGGCCATATCAGGAACATGGCTGTAACAGGAGCACCCACCTTACTTACACTACAACTTTGAAAATTTGCGTGTATGTACCAAGTAATGCCCAAAACTAGTATGCAAAAATAATTCTAGTATCTTTTACAGTTTAGAAATTACCAAAATCAAATAATTGATTAAATGGCGATCTTACTCGTGTTAATTACGTAAGCATGTGGGCTTACAGCTGTTTCGATGTTACTTAACACCATTCTCAGAGCCTACTAGATCTCGGCGCTATCTCAACTTCGCTGACTGTTGTGTGGGTGCGTTCGTGTGATGAAGAGTTGTGTCAAATAGTGTGTGTGTTCTGAAATTGATCTGTGTGTTGAGAATTTGATTAGGGTGTGTTTTAGTGTGTCTGTATATTTCATATTGTTCTAGTGTGTTGAGTTTTTGGTTTTTGGGTTGTATGTGTAAGATTTCCATGTCTGTATTTATGTTATTGTATGTGTGGTTAGCATTAGTTATGTGTTCGGCATATGTAGATGTATTGTGTCCTCTGGTTATTGCTTTAATGTGTTCTTTGTATCGAGTTTGAAATGATCTGCCTGTCTGTCCAATGTAGAAATGTCACAACTATTACATGTGAGTTTGTATACGCCTGTGTGGTTGTATTTATTTGTTTGTGTTGTTTGTGTGTTGAGATGTCTTTGTAGTGTGTTTAATCAATTATTTATATTCAAGTGTTAAAAGTAGTGTACGAAAGTTTCAACATGGATTACCAAAATCAGTTCAGCCCCCTTCTTAAAAGTATAAAATGTCTTACTTTGACGTGCGTTCCTCAAGATAATAATTTAGAAACCAACAAAAGAACCATTAAAATGATAGAATATGCAAAATACATTGCATCAATTGGCTTAGAATCAAATTAATTGCAAGGTCCTGGCGAATTGCGAAAACTTCCAGAACGGTCCCGAGGTCCATTCAGTCCCATGTCAAATTGTTGTTGTCGTCGTTGTATAGTGAACTGTCCGAAGACAGGTTTGAACCTCATAAGTGACATCAATAAGGCACCACTCATGAGGCAACTAAGCCAGGAGATAATGGGTTAAGGTGACGAGTTCCTTTCCCTCTTCATTGCATACATCAAATCGAGTATCCCATTTTTCCCGGGTGTAAAAGGCGGTCTACCTCCATGCCCCCATGCACTTTAAACGAATGTAAAAGGGAATTTTAATAGTTGAGTAATAGTAATTTTTAAAATAGCTTTCTTCAAAAGGGAAGTAAGGCTGCAAGGTTCGCATTTTAAATTATTTAACTGAATCCTCTTTCTGTATTAGAGGTAAAATTTGACGGATATTTTCTCGTTCTCATCAAAATAAAGTTCTGAGTGTAGCATCAAGGATCCATATTGAAGGCATGGGTGCTCGTGGATTAGCCCCGCCCCTTACCTGCAATTTATTGACTCATAATCTGTGAAATTTTGAATTTTTGTTTTTAAGGAAAACATTACACGTTTTAATAAGTTTGAAATGATTGAGTGCAACAAGTGACGCGTGCAAACAGCGATAAAGGGAGTTAGCAGCTGTGAGCCAACACTACATAGTATACTGCGGGATAGAGGCCCAAGCTCTGGCGTCTGATTGGAACATTTGAAAATATGAATAAAAATTCATCCAGTCGATTAGTCGCTGGTGGGAGGGGTGCACAAACGAAAAAGGATTTACAGATGAACGAACAGACATAAAATCAATAATCACTTCCTCGGACCCAGGGGCACATGCAAGTCTACACCCGCGAAGTCGAATTCTGCAAACTGCAGCAGTTCGCTCCCAAGAATGATCACACAGAACAGAACTGTACTTCGTTGCATACTGCATAATGCCCAATTAAATGCATGTAGCAATTTTTATTAAATTTGAGTTTTCTCCCTAGGTCAACGTGACAACGTGCCTATGAAGTTTTATTTAATTTAAAGCAGAAAATATGCGAAGGACTAAAGAGTGTCGACTTTTCACGCTGAAAGCTGGCCTTTAGACCCCGCCAAACCAAAGTAAAATTATGGTGGGCAATGGCACATTTCTTCGGGGGACTTTTTCTCCTTTCTCTATTCCCTGAATATTTAATAGCATTATTATTATTATTATTATTATTATTATTATTATTATTATTATTATTATTATTTTCCAATACTTTGCTATATATTAGTTAAATCGCAATTCCAATATGCATTTGTAGTCTGGAATTCTGTTGCAATTGATTCGGCTAAATTAGAAAGTATCCAAAGAAAATCAATATCCTCATGTTCATAGCCATCATTTATTCATTCATTCATTCATTCATTCATTCATTCATTCATTCATTCATTCATTCATTCATTCATTCATTCATTCACCCATCCATCCATCCACCCACCCATCCATTCAACAATTCATTCATTCATTCATTCACCCATCCACCCACCCACCCATCCACCCATCCATTCAACCATTCATTCATTCATTCAACCATTCATTCATTCATTCACCCATCCACCCACCCATCCATCCACTCATCCACCCACCCACCCATTCATCCATCCATTCATTCATTCATTCATTCATTCATTCATCCACCCAGCCACACACCCATCCATCCATCCATCCACTCACCCATCCATCCATCCATTCAATCATTCATTCATTCATTCATTCATTCAGTCATTCGTTCATTCATTCACCCACCCACCTACCCACCCATCCATCCACTCACCCACCTACCAATCCATCCATCCATCCATCCACTCACACACCCACCCACCCATCCATCCATTCAAACATTCATTCATCCACTCACCCACCCACCCATCATTCATTCACCCAACCACCCATCCATCCATCCATCCATCCACTCATTCACCCATCCACCCACCCATCCATCCACACATTCACCCACCCACCCACCCATCATTCATTCATTCATTCACCCAACCACCCATCCATCCATCCACTCATTCACCCATCCACCCACCCATCATTCATTCATTCATTCACCCAACCACCCATCCATCCATCCATCCATCCATCCACTCACTCACCCACCCACCCATCATTCATTCATTCACCCAACCACCCATCCATCCATCCATCCACTCATTCACCCATCCAACCATCCACACATTCACCCACCCACCCATCCACCCATCTATTCAATTATTCATTCATTCACCCATCCACCCACCCATCCATCCACACATTCACACACCCACCCAGTCATCCATCCATTCATTCATTCATTCACCCACCCAGCCACACACCCATACATACATCCATCCATCCATCCACTCACCCATCCATCCATTCAATCATTCATTCAGTCACCCACCCACCTACCCACCCATCCATCCACCCACCCATCCATCCATCCATCTATCCACTCACCCACCCATCCATCCATCTATTCAAACATTCATTCATCCACCCACCCACCCATCCATCTACTCACCCATCCATCCACTCACCCATCCATCCACCCACCATTCATTCATTCATTCATTCATTCATTCATTCATTCCGAGTAGGACAGAGCAAGTAGATTAAAGGTGCATCTACAACGTAAAAATTTTCATAAATTTCAATAATTAATTTTAACATTTTTTCGATGTTTATTAATGAAATCACTTGCTCCTTAACTTCCCTGCATTATTCAAGACGTACTTTTCGTTAAAGTGTTAGAAAAGTTTCATTGCCTTTTGCGGAGTTATTAGCTATTCCAGCTGTCCATGCGTGGCAGTAAAACGAAATCTGACTTATGTAGATAATTTTCCATAATTTATTGTCGTTATCGATTGTTATCTAGTCAAATCAGGTATAATAGCCGAAATCTTGTTTGTATAGATAATTATCGATCTTATATTGGCGTTGTCACTGTTAACTAGCCCAGCTAGTTGGGTCACCATACGTCCGGGTTTTGCCCATGCAGTCCAGGGATCTAAACATTTACTAGAATTAATGAATCATCATAATTATTTTTCACGGCTTAAGCATTATGTGCCTGTTCCGGTTTTAGAGTTAAAGAAAACATCTCGCCATCTTTTTATTGGGCGTCCTATTCTCCTCTTTCCATTTGATTTATAATAGAGGAGCTGTAATGGTAGACGATGTGGTTCCATTCTTTCTACATGTTGTTTCTATCTATTTTTATATTGTTAATTGTTATATAATCTCATTCAAACCATTTAGTTTCAATTTATTTCTGATTTCAATGCTGTTTTATGATTCATTAAATTGTATTCTGCTATTGATCGAAGAAATCTTGTTTCAGCAGTCTCTATTCTTTTTTCTTCTCCTTGTGCTAACGCCAAAGTCTCGGAACGTATTATAATATCGGGATTGCCATTGCTTTTTAACATTTATTGATGTCTTTTCTTACTTTGCCAAAGAGTTTCCCCTTTGTTGTACCAGTAACCTTTGGGAATCTAGCTAATTTATTCTCAACATCTGCAGGTCTAAAATATGAATAACATTACAACCTAAATAGCAAAATTCAGAAATATGTTCCAGTATTTTACCTTGTATTATTATTTTTGCCCTTAAGTGTTCATTACCTAAAAATCTTTCTTTTCTTTTTGTGAGCGATATTTTCATAATGTAATTGCCTACCACATTATTTAAAACAAAGAAAGATCTCTGAAGAGTTATTTTATCTCTTGGCAATATTTCTCATATCGTCACCAAATAGGAAGATCGTGCTGCAAAAAAAAAATAATAATCTTTATTATATCACTCATAAGTGACTTCAAATGGAATAAGTATAATAACCCTTATTAACCTAAGAAATAATACAAAAATTACATTAGGTCATTAAAAAATAAGTGACTTTGTTAATACATAAATTAAGTAACATAGGTGAGAATGGACATCCTTCTCTTAAGCCTGTTTTTATTAATCTAAAATCATTGCTTATTTGGTTGTTAATTTTAATTTTGAATTTAGTATCAAAACACAGACTTTGCATGACATTAATCAGATGTTGAGGCATACCTTTCTTAAGCAATATATTCCACAGTTTTTGTCTATCTATATCTATGAAAGTTATGTATGTACCAACGTTATATTCTCTATGTTTTTCTATTACCTGAGTGAGAGTAAATACACATTCCATACATTACCTATTCTTCCTGAATTCAAGCTACATCTCCAAAAGAAGTGCTTCACCAATAATTGTACTTAGGCATCACAGTCATTTCCAACTGGACAACCTGTGACGTAGGAGCGCGTTTCTCCCCTCGGAGCAGAGCTAGTAAAGCACGTGAGGGAGGGTAATGTTGCATCTCCGCTTTTTAAACATTTCCATCTCTTCTACTGCCATTCCCCCTATTTTGCTCGTATATCTATGCTTCCTCTCTCAAGGAGCTCGAGAGCAAAGACGTGTGACGTCACAGAGCCAGCAGTTGGAAATCCTGAGATATAATCTTGTAATAAATTTTATAACGTGTACAAAGTTATGGAACTCTGGATAAAAATTATCTGAAAGTCCGGCAATTTCGAACTACAGTATTTACACATTCTTATCAAATATTTGTTATCGAAAACGAAATTCTTTCATGCATAACGTATTCCCGGTGTCCCGCTGCATAACGTCGTTGTCTAGTACATTATGCCTGGACTCAAACGTTATGAAATGCGCTCTGGTTTGAGTCCTCATGAGGCAAGAAATTTTCTCATGAAATTTCGGCCAGTATAAGAGACCGGTGTCCTCCTAGCATCGCGATGAATTTGTTTCTTTGAACAAATTAGAGTGACTGGGAGATCACTATGCTAACCACACGCTACTCCGTACTGTTTAGATGACCGTTCACCTCTCCGGAGGCATGTGGACGTGAGGCCAGTAGTCGGCGGGTCGACCTTTGCCCTTCATAGGCTGTCCCGTCCAGGATTAGGATAACTTATTAGTAGCGCCAACTAGAGTACGGGCATTGTTTCACTATAGTTGCTTATATAGCTTCAGTAGTGGTGGTGGTGGTGGTGGTGGTGGTGGTGGTAGTAGTAGTGGTAATGTTTAAGAAGGGCGCGTCAGCTACTATGGCTATTTGCGCCCTTATCTAAAATTCTTAATAAAACAAAGATATAAATAATATAATAATCAGAGTGCTAAAAGAACTAAAAAGCGTTGTCACGGTAAATATAGCTTCATTTTTT
The DNA here is from genome assembly GCF_040183065.1 of Periplaneta americana. Classification (NCBI taxonomy): domain Eukaryota; kingdom Metazoa; phylum Arthropoda; class Insecta; order Blattodea; family Blattidae; genus Periplaneta; species Periplaneta americana. The sequence goes on from NC_091119.1 coordinate 163,307,881, forward strand.
ATTTCTCAATTCTAGTAAATTTAATTATGTGACAGCATTTGATTTAGGTGTTAGTTACACATTGTTAATAGTAAATGGCATTAACTTTCTTATTTCAAATGGAACACCCTGTATATTCTTTCATATGTATTAATCTGTAGATTTTGAGTTCAATGATGTGCCATAAGTGAGATTTCGGTTGTCAGTATTTTTGTAAAAGACATTAAAATAAAAGTTACATGGGCTTTGAAAAATGTATCGAAAAAAAAAACAAAGAAATTTCAATACACTAATTCTGAATAACAACCAAAAAACTTAATATGTGTTGTTCAAAATGTCTACGATCAACATCTTGAGATAATCTTACTCTTTCAATGTACCTCCCGCAAAACATTATGTAATTTCTCAACAGTTACAGTAACTATTGCTGCTGTGACTCGATTTCATAAGTTGGTGGTGTTGAATAAACAATATTTTTTAACGAGAAAACACAAAAAAGTCAGCACTGATAAGTAAGCTACTCTAACTGGTCACAAAACAGGTCTGTTGGTCCCTATCTAGATATCGCCGAATAATGTGCACCAGAATGAAGACAATCAGGATACCTTTCATCATAAAAACGCAAGCTGCTTGTGCATTTCTTCTTCACTCGCCAATTACTCATAACCAGGGAACGGATTTATATGGACTAAAAATATATGAAATATGTAAATATATATGTAGTTATTTTTACCAAAATATGGAATTAAATATGGATTTTTACCAAAATATGGAATTAAATATGGACTTCAAATTATAAAAAAATGACTATGTACGTTAAATATTGGTACATTTTAATCAAACTAAACAAAAAATATAATGGACGTACCTTATCTTCCAATGTAGTTTCAACAAAACACAATTTTTATTGTCTGTTACCATAACAATAGGTTACAAACATTTCTTTCAAGTGCTGAAAAGTGAATCTTCTTCTATTGTCTCTGAGGATAGATTTATACTGACTAAAAGAGCGTTCGACGTCACAAGAAGTAACTGGTACATAATTCAATTTCACAATGTCTGCTGGGGATAAGTCCAAGTTAATCTTCACTGTTGATTCACCACTCATCACAGCAACAACCTTTTGTAGTTCTTCATATCCAGGGTTTTTTGAAAGTACAGTGTCCACCTTAGCTCTTACTGCATCTGCAATTTTACCTCTACCACGATTCAGTTGTTCCACAGTACTATTTATAATTTCAAAACTTTCAGATAGTGAAAGGTGCCTATTTTGGAGACTTTTGAGCGTTTTTATGATGCATGAAAATGTATGCTGAATGTGAGCTAAGTCATTCTTCACACTTATGTCACAGGTAACTGTTTTCGCAGTATCAATTGAGACTGCATCTTCAGAGTCCAATGCAAGGAGAACATTGTTAATAGAGTCTATATGTTCGGCATAATATTCAACTGCTTCTAGCCATGTACCCCATCTAGTTAAAATTGGCTTTGGTGGCAATGGAATTTCAGGGTACATTTCTTTCAACACGTTAACTCTACTGGGAGCTTTGAGAAATACTTTTTTCACTGATGAAATCAACAAATCTACTTTAGGGAAATTGTCTCTGACCACTTCTGCCACACGATGAAATGCATGCGCCACACAAGTAAAATGAGTCAATTTAGGATATACAACAGATAATGCTTGTCCAGCTTTGACCATATAAGGGGCAGCATCGCTAATAAAGAATAACACATTATCGTACATAATACCCTTTGGCCACAGGATACCCATAGCTTCGTTGAACAGTTTAACTATAGTTTTGTTATTGCACTTTTCTAGAACATCACAATGTAAAAGAATTCGTTCAGAATATTGTTCACTTAACAAACCGATAACTACATTACCAACAAGTCTACCTTCTTTGTCGGGAGTCTCATCAATGGAAACCCAAATTGAACTATCTTTAATTTCATCTCTTATCTTCTGTATTGTCTCATCGTAGATGGATGGAGCATACGTCTTCCTAAGTGTTGACTCATCCGGGATTGTATGTTGAGTATATTTTTCAAGGAATTCCCTGAAGACCTTATTCTTTAGTTTGTAGAGAGGAATATCAGCAGAGATGAGAGAACGGCACAGGTCGATGTTAAACTCAGATCTTACATTCGATGTTGTTGGTTGTGTTAAAAACAATTGTCTCTGCTTGGAATTTAGTTGTTTGTTGGCCTGATGTTTACTAGTTGTAATGTGTTGTTGCACCAGGAACTTTTGTGTAGATGATACTGCACACTGACACAAATTACAAAATAATATTTTATTGTCAGTTGATAAACCATCTTCTTTAAATTCTGAAATGTAACTTGTTAGTTTTGATTTTAAATTGACTGAATGACGTACTTTTGGCATATTTACCGTCTTTATAGTATGATTTACAAAACTGAACCTATGTGTACTCTGACTGGCATTTAACTGTTGAGCTGCACAACTGAAGTCTGTTAAAAATTTTAAATTAAATTAATACAGTTTTGTAACTTACTTTCCCATTGTTGATAGGACTGCTAATTTTCAAATAACTCTGATGTTAAAGGGATTACTGAACATGTGTTTAAATCTCTATTGTTGAAATGTATTTTTAAAAGTTAATGGAATTTTGTTTTGTTTTATTGTTAAACCTAATATAATATGGACTGTTTTATATGAAATATGGAAAATATATGGAAATTAACGAAAATATGTACTAAACTCTAAAATATGGAAAAATATGGAAAATAAAAGTAGGATTTTTCAACCCTACACATTGTGAAACATAAAGATAATGCAAAATATAAATTATATTAGCTTTATAAGTAAATATGTATTTACATATAAATCCTTTCCCTGCTCATAACATATCCACTTTTTTATCACAGGTACAAAAATAGGCATGTATTTGTTTCAGACCGCTACCTACCATAGCAAATATTCTTGTTTCCTTATTATACAAATACCATAAATTCAAACATGTGCATGTTATACATCACTAGATTCAGAATTTGAAACCGGATATGGTATTTAATTAAAACTTTCAAATGCTTGTATATTTTATATCACATAAACACTTCTCCAAGTTTCACGTAAATCGTAGCATAACTGTAAAATATATTTGGGGTCTACCAGAAACCCAGAATCCAGTTACACCTGGTATATATTTGATTTGTAAACCATGTTTCAGTTTGTGTTCTCAGTATCTGTAAGCATTGATTTCACCGAACGTTTATTTTATATGATGGGAACGTTTGGAATAACAGTCGCATTCGTTTAGATGTTGACGTTGTGAAAGCAGAAATTCAGTATAATGTCAACTGTTCCCAGGGCTGTTTGGAGTTATATGACTCTTTACTCTCTAACGTATTGCTGCTCGAGGCCGCAAAAAGTAACAATAAAACATTCCTTTAAATTGCAAATAGTAATAGGATATTCGATGTGCATAATGGAAACTTGTAAGTTGTACACAGTTATTGTAAACTAGTCATACCCGAGCGCTTAGCTGCACTTGTTAGAAATAAAATTACATAATTAAAATAGGACTTTTGGTCCAGGGAACATCCGTGTTTGATAGAAAGATATCTCGTTTAATATGTTACTTAATTAACATTGTATTTAAATAATTAAAATGCGATCATTTTGGTCCAGAGAGCACTCATTTCCTGCAAGGATAATTCCTTTAACATGTTTCGTAATTGTTATTACATGCAACTAATTAAAATAGGATCATTTGATTCAGAGATCATCCGGTTTTGGTGCAAGGATAATCCGTTTAACATTTTTCTAAATTAATCTTCACTAGAGTGAATTGTGTACGAAGATAATTTTTTATGTTTACCTCGCTGTGCATCTTTCTCTTTTCTTTAAGTTTATTTATACATGCTTTAACATCTGTGGTCATGTCGCGTATTAGAATGTGTGGGTATACCAGTAGGCCGCTTTCACTCTTGTTGAGTTCCTGTTTCTATAATGTGTTGTAGATGATTTGTGTTCACGTAACTGATTATAGATTTTGATTAATGTTTATCGTATTGGTAACTGAGGCGATGATGAATCATAGCATGTAAATTTCCAGTCTGACATTTGCCTTTATGACTAAGGGAAAGCGGTTGTGATCCCAAATCAAGAGCTCGATTACCATTCTCACTACGATTCTTCTTAATTGCAGTAATTTTTCTAATCTTTGATGCAGAAATTGCGTTGTTAATGAAATCATAAATTCGTTAACAAAATTATATAATCAACCAACAAATATAATTACAATTATACTCGCTTCTTGTTTATTTTGAAAAACACCAATCAGATTGGTCGATCACAGAGTTTGAACCCATGACCTCCCGAATGCGAGTCCCAAATTATACCGTCTGAGCGAACTCGCTCGGTTGTGCATCATTGTTTATGTAAATTTAAAAAAAATGGAAATGAATGTGATATATGAATGATATTTTAAGAAACACAGGAAACGAATATTGGCTAAATTATGAGCGCAGGAACGCCATTTCGTGACACTTTGTAAAATAACGCGGCTCCAGTGAGCTCAGTGGTAAAATACTATTTTGGGCCAGTAAAAATACCCATCTTTACGATAAAACTAAAAAAAAAATACTATTATGTTCTGTGGACAAAAAGAAACTGAAGTGTATAAAATTAGAGTATTTTATGTGATCCAAATAAAGTTTAAATAATCAAGTTATACTGTACAATATTTCGACAGAATATCAAGTTTTCTGTGCGTAAAGATCTATTTTAATCTTACCTTAGTCCTCGTATAGCATTACATCCATCCAGAGAAACTACAGAAAAATTTCAACTAGTGAAGTACTCGTAATTATCCAAATCTACGAGGGGGATCCAGGAAATAACGACCGTTCGCGCATACCCGCCGCGCAGCTGACTCCTCTTCTTTGTTTGAAGGTCAACTGGCTTCCTTAACATGTGTTCTCATAATGTTGTGAGTACTGGTTGCAACAAGTCGCCATTGTGCATTTTGTGTTACTTCAAAATGAACGACGTGATTGATAATCCCGCCGACTGTGAGGTGAGGAGTGTGATTCGATTTTTGAATGTCCGACATTTGAAACCTTCAGAAATTTACCGGCAATTGAAAGAAGTGTATGGTGATACTGTAATGAATGAAAGAAATGTGAGAAAATGGTGCGAGTTTCATCGTGGACATTTGTTCGCCCATTGTTGAACACAATTTTCTCACATTTCTTTCATTCATTACAGTATCACCATACACTTCTTTCAATTGCCGGTAAATTTCTGCAGGTTTCAAATGTCGGACATTCAAAAATCGAATCACACTCCTCACCTCACAGTCGGCGGGATTATCAATCACGTCATTCATTTTGAAGTAACACAAAATGTACAATGGAGACTTGTTGCAACCAGTACTCACAACATTATGAGAACACATGTTAAGGAAGCCAGTTGACCTTCAAACAAGGAAGGGGAGTCAGCTGCGCGGCGGGTATGCGCAAACGGTCGTTATTTCCTGGATCCCCCTCGTATTAATAAGCTTCTGAGATTACTTCATACAAACACAAACATTCTCCGTATATTAATATTGGTAAACATTTATATATTCCCATCATAAAATAGAAATATATCCGTATAAAATAGTATTAAATAAATAATATTCTCCGTTTATTGTGTGCAAGGCCGCTTTAAATAGACGGAGTCATTTGTTTTCATTTCATTATAGCCTAATAGTCTGAGGCGGCGCTGAAAAAGTATTGTTATTTTAAAACTCGTGTATCTCGTTAAATATCAGTCCTGTAAAACTTTTGCATAGAACAAAAATGATCGGAAATCGTTTTTAAAGGAACTTGAGTTATTTAACATTTTTTTATGAAAATCGATAATAAGCGAGACATTTCGATTTATTTAATTCAGGCCTCCTTATAACCCCCCCCCCTTTTAATAAAGTATTTTGAGTGTCATATAGCCTAAAATCTAAGTTAGAACGATCTTAATTTATATTCTAATTTTCATAGACATCCGTTCAGCCATTATCGCATGAAAAGGTAACAAACATCCAGACAGACAGACATCAAACAAACATTTGAAAAATGCGATTTTCGGTCTCAGGATGGTTAATTATACATGTTAACACCAATTATTTTTGGAAAAGCGAAAATCACCAGAGAGATTTTGGTTACAGATTTATTATTAGTAGGATAGATAAACTTGCTTTACAATAATAATGTATTTTTGTCAACTGTCCTATGGGCCGCAACCATGTAATCATTTCTTGTAAAAGAAAAATGTCTTTATTAGAAATCAAAACCACGCAATGACAACTAAGTCTAAACAGTACTGTATCTTCTTGTTTCCCTGTATTACGCAGAATAACCTAACAAATGGGACTTTCTAGTTTGTATCTACTGTCAAAAAGCGTTATCTTAAGAGAATTGAATGGTCTACATTATTTACCACTGACGGAGGTTCTGGCTGATATCTACAACTATTATCAGGCAGTAGCTACATCTCACTTGACGATATGTGTCAGAGGAAGAAGAATAATTTATTGTTGCTTACATCTTAAGTCTAGTTAGTAAACTATATTACTAGTCAGTGATGTAGGCCTATACAATAGTAGGGAGAAAGGGACTGGCGACTCTGTCTCATTATCTCCTGGCTTAGTCGCCTTATGAGTGTCACTTATGAGGTTCAAACCAGTCTTCGAACTGCTGAATAAACGATAATATACCTAAATTATGTAATAATTCATTAACAGTAACAAATATAAATGATACTCGGGAGAAAATTAAACGCAGAATAAATATGGGAAATGCATGTTATTATTCGGTTGACACCCAGTCTTCTCTAAAAAAAACTGAAAGTTAAAATTTATAAAACAGTTATATTACCGGTTCTTCTGTATAGTTGTGAAACTTGGACTCTCACTTCGAGAGATGAGCAGAGGTTAAGGGTGTTTGGGAATAAGGTGCTTAGGAAAATATTTGGGGCTAAGAGGGATGAAGTTACAGGAGAATGGAGAAAGTTACATAACGCAGAACTGCACGCATTGTATTCTTCACCTGACATAATTACTTACTTAGTTGCTTACTTACTGGCTTTTAAGGAACCCGGAGGTTCATTGCCGCTCTCACATAAGCCCACCATTGGTCCCTCTCGCCATGAAACAATACTAACAATACCATCCCATCGCACCTCCTCATACTCATCCTCTTTCACAATATCCCTGCCAAGACTCTGGAATTCGTTACCTGCTAGCATCAGGGACTGTCGAAATAAAATTCAATTCAAACGCAAACTTACTAGGCACTTGGTCAGTAATTGAGACTCGTTCAGACATGGTTTCTTGTAAATAGTTCTTTTAATCTACCACAAAATATCTCAATATCCGGTAATTTCATCACTATAGAATTTTGTTATTGTAGGTTTAATTTGTAATTTAGTAAATACAAAAATATTCTTTGTTCTTGTTCTTGTTCTATGATAAAATGTCTAGCTTTCATTAATCAGGTATTCTTGTCGTACTTTAATTTTTATTGTAATTGTAATTGTAAATTTAATATTAATTGTAATCTTATTGTTCATGTTATAGTTGTAATCCCCTGGTAGAGGGGCAGAGAAGGCCTGACGGCCTTATCTCTACCAGGTTAAATAAATAAATCTAAATCTAATCTAAAAAAAAAATCTAATCTAAATCTATCCTGAGCAAGATTAATCCAGTCTCTACCATCATGTCCCACCTCCCTCAAATCCATTTTAATATTATCTTCCCATCTACGTCTAGGTTTCCCCAAAGGTCTTTTCCCCTCTGGCCTCCCAACTAACACTCTATATGCATTTCTGGATTCGCCCATACGTGCTACATGTCCTGCCCATCTCAAACGTCTGAATTTAATGTTCCTAATTATGTCAGGTGAAGAATACAATGCGTGCAGTTCTGTGTTGTATAACTTTCTCCATTCTCCTCTAACTTCATCCCTCTTAGCCCCAAATATTTTTCTAAGCACCTTATTCTCAAACACCTTTAACCTATGTTCATATCTCAAAGTGAGAGTCCAAGTTCCACAACCATGAAGAACAACAGGTAATATAGCTGTTTTATAAATTCTAACTTTCAGATTATTTGACAGCAGACTGGATGATAAAAGCTTCTCAACCGAATAATAACAGGCATTTCCCATATTTATTCTGTGTTTAATTTCCTCCCGAGTGTCATTTATATTTGTTACTGTTGCGCCCAGGTATTAGAATTTATCCACTTCGTCAAAGGATAAATTTCCAAATTTTATATTTCCATTTCGTACAATATTCTCGTCACCAAACATAATCATATACTTTCACCTGACATAATTAGGAACATTAAATCCAGACGTTGAGATGGGCAGGCATGTAGCACGTATAGACAAATCTAGAAATGCATATAAAGTGTTAATTGGGGGACCGGAGGGAAAAAGACCTTCAGGGAGGCCGAGACGTAGATGGGAGGATAATATTAAAATGGATTTGAGGGATGTGGGATATGATTGTAGAGACTGGAATAATCTTGCTCAGGATAGGGACCGATGACGGGCTTACGTTAGGGCGGCAATGAACCTGCGGGTTCCTTAAAAGTCATAAGTAAATAAGTACTTGAATCAATAAGTATGCAAGTTGGCTGTATTTCTAGACTGTATGTTTACTGTTCCTAAATTC